>NC_011697.1:304797-342734 GCF_000150955.2 Phaeodactylum tricornutum CCAP 1055/1
CCATTCCCCCATTTGACGCAAGTATAGGAGTTTGTCCAATGTCCAACTCATGTGGAAAAGCACGGGATGTACGTCGCCGCTGTAAAACGCGCGCATGTACTTGCCCGAGCGTTGATTCCAGTGGTATCCGCCGGGGAACTCGTCCGTTTCGCGGGCTAGTACCTTGACTCGGAGTCCAAACAAGGAAACGTGTTCGTTGAGGGTCGCCACGAGGGCTTGTTGGTGCGAATCAGTTTTGACAATCAGGTCGCCCACCATGAGTAGGCTGGTGAGAAAGTGTCGGGTGCGACGGTTGTGGCGGACAAAGTACAGTCCAGAATTGGCGGAATACGGAGCGTAGCGAGTAGAATGGGCGCCGTCGTCTTGAAAAAACATATCCATGCCAGGGTCGGCGTGGGCAAAGTATTCGAGAGGGTTGGAAAACCAAACAATGTCGACGTCTTGGAAGAGCAAGTCGTAACCGAGCATGGAGACGAGCTGGACGCAGATGACTTTAGCCATCATCATGGCGGTGAAGCGGCGGTCACCGTACCGCCGGGCGGCTTCGGAGGGAATTTCTCCAAAGTTCTACATCAATATTTTAAAAATGAGTGTGAGACTTATTTGATCAGTATCCACCACCGCCCTACCCTCCGTCAACCGGTCCTCCCGTGAGCAAAACACGTACCCGTTGGTCATAGTAAGCGGTCAGTCCCAAAGACGTGGCCAGATCGGTCGACTCTTGATCGGTAGTAAAGACAATGACGTTGGACAAATCCAATGATCGGGATTTGGCGGCGCATACAAAGTTCATGAGTAACTCGGTTTGACCAAAGTTCACCACCATGACGATAACGGTGTTCTCAATCGCAATATTTTCCAGTAGCGGTTTCAGTTCCTCCAAGACCGCATCGACACTATCCAGATACTGTTTCAGCACTTCCCAGGCCTGTCGGGCGTCATCGAGCGCCGGTGGTATAAAGTTTTGTCTGCCGTTATCAGCGTGTCCGCGACTGACGAGTCTCAGCGGGACGGCAGTGTCCAATTTTCCCGATTGCGGATGGGCCCGCATCCATTTTTGCAAGTGGTAGGATTCGTACTGCGGCACGACGGCGATACACTGTTTCCGACCGGCGCTGTGTTCCGTAAGTACGACGTTGACGAAATCGCAGTGCTCGAGTGCGGCGGTGGTGTTGGCCATAAAGGTCAGGGTGGGATCGTCCCGGACGGGCTGTGGCAAGGTGGACTCGCGACTGTAGAGTAGCAGGACATCTTCGTAGCCCTTGCCGGGTGGGTCCACAGGCACTCCGAGATCGAGGTTATCGACCAAGCCGAGTTTGGGCGTCCGCACCAAGGCGGTGACGAAGCGGCCGGTCCGGTCCGAGGGAAAGAGCCAATCGCGATGGTACCCCGACGTGGACGTATCGCTGCCGTCTGGTTTGACCATTTGCCGAGTGCGTTGTTGTATTTTGGTCTCTAGATCGGCCTCCCACTGAGCTTGTAGTGTCTGTATCCGTGCCTGTAGCTGATGCTCGATACTGCTGGCAGTGCAGCTTGTGGATTCGCGATCGGCACTGCGCCAGGCTTCCAGGAGGTTCACAGTCGCCGACGACTGATGTTGACAATCAATACCGGCGAATAAGCAAGTAAGTGTGCCTAGAAAGAAACTAGGAATAGCCGTCGCCAATACGAGGAGGATGGTGGATGAGGAAAGCAGAGACGATCCGTTGCGATGGTGACTGGCGTTGCCGTGTAGGTTGTGCTTGGCCGACGATGACCTCCGTGGGGGTCCGGTCCCTACCACCGGTACCCCCGTGTGATTGTGATTGGACGGTAGCATTTCTCCACTACAGCTTCACAGAGAGAGAGAGAGAGTCGCTCCCAAAGAGGTGTGCGTGCGAGGAGGAGTACGGAGGCGATCGAAGACTCCCAGGTCAAGCACTCCCCGACACACCACTACCAATAATGCTTTGGCTCTCCTCCCGAGCAACACGAGCCACCGTTTCGCGTGGTTGTTACGAGGCAACACGAGTGTTTTGGATGGCAAGCTCGTCGGTGACAGTGCAGGGAAGGAATACACCGAGAGTGTACGCAACGAAAGCATCAGCAATAGGGGTCTTAACTGTAAGAAACGCAATAACTGTAAATTGGGTCGATTCGTGTGTGTCCATGCGGGGTGAGAAAACACACACACTGTCGACGGTCTACTAGTAGAAAACGGAACACTCCCGACTCGCATAGGTAGTAATCACAAGCACAGGCCCAGGCAGTTGGGCAGAGTATATAGGTAGAAAGGTTGGTGGGTTGGGAGAGTGTCGGAAATGACCCGATCACAGTCAAGTCCCGGCGGTGGAAGTGGCCCGTGACTCGGCTCAAGTATCAACGGTATACTCCTCTTCCAATGGTTTTATTCGACTGGTACCGGTGTGACAGGAAAATAATATCTCTAGTACCGCCAACGGTAGATTGTGGTATCTGGTATATAAGTAGGTAGGTAGGTAGACCGGTGAACAAAACAACGTGTGTGTGCGTATTGTCGGGGGCGTAGGATCGGTTCCGACTCGAGGGGGAAAGTAGGACTGGCTGGACTGCCTGTGCCAGTGCTTGCGAGTGCTTTACATTTCGAGAACTCTCGGTCTACAGAGATAGGTAGGATCGTCCCCGGCCCCTCACGGTCAATGCCTTTTACGCTTAAAAGGGTAAGGCCCAAGGCAAGACGCAACTCCTACCTCGCTAGTTGTTAGAACGTCTAATGCGTGGTGGTGGTGTACCGACAATCCCTTGCTAGAGGTTTCGTTAGTTGCTCGAAGCTACCGGATCGCCATCCTCTTGGTTGCGTCGACTCCGAGCCACCAATTCTCAGCACACAGTCTCTCCGACTCTTATCCAACACACACCTCTGGTGTGGGTGTTGGTGTGTGTTTCTGTGGCTGTACCTACATCCATACGTACGTATTGATTTATATATAGTCCGTGCGCTCGCTACCGACAGTCACAATGACCACAATGACGACTCAGTCCAGTGGGACGGGAGTGAGGATATCACCCTTGTCTCTTTTGACGCATCTGCTCGTGGGTCTCGCCGGTCTCCAACTGGGTCTCGTCATTGGGGGATACACGGTGATCCACACGGGCAGCGACGCTGCAACTACCGTCACCACTAGTGGTGATAGTAGTAGTAGTAGTACCGGTGCCAACGCCGACGCCGTTGTTGGTATCCCGTGTGGGCGAGACACCACCGACGCTACGATTCGCGAATTACGCCTGAAACTAGCGCACGCCCTCGCGGAGGCTTCCGCCGAAACTACCCTGCCCGAGACTCTTCAGGGGTTCGTGGCCGGGATGGGACGCGTCGATCGCGACGAATTTATCCAGCGATTCGATGTCGGTGTGCCGTGGGATGCCAAGCAACCCGGCAATAAGGAAGTTCTCCTGCTGTACAATCACCCATTGTCCCTGCCCCGTAATGGAAGCAGCGACGCATCGTCCAACACCATTCCTCGCTACGAATCGATCAACGACGCCGTCCAGAACTGTCACCAAATGAAAATAGTGCTACAGAAACCGAATCAACCCAACGTCTGTTGGGCCGTCGTGGGACAGTGGGATTCGCACCACGTCCAGAAACTCATGCGACTGCCGCCAGAACATAGTTTGTCGACCAAAAAGGCTGTCTCCGAGGGATTCCCGCTCCGCTACGTCTCTCGCAACCATTTGCCCAACGGTCGCCAGACGAGAGTTCCCACCGGTACTTCCTACTTCCCCATCCTACACGACTATCTCGGCAAACTGGAAGCCACGCTCGCCCGCCTCAGTCCCGTCGCCGCGCAAGCGGCGGACCCCCACAACTCTCTCGTCGTGCTCGTTTGCAACCACGGACAATCGGAACTCTTGTGGAATTTCGTTTGTGCCGCGCGATCACGGTCGCTAAATCTCGCGCACGTCCTCGTCTTTGCGACCGACTCGGTGACGTACGATCTCGCGGTCGCCATGGGTCTGCACGCAATGGACGTCCAGAACGCCTTTGGTGACATGCCCACGGTTGCGGCCAGGCGCTACGGTGACGCCGCCTTTACCGGAATGATGATGAGCAAGGTCTACGTCATGCATCTACTCATCACTCTAGGATACAACGTGCTCTTCCAAGATGTCGACGTGGTGTGGTACCAGGATCCCCTCGCGTATTTCAATAACGACCAGTCCGATTTTGATTTGTTCTTTCAAGACGATGGAGCGCATTGTAAGTGTCGCGCATCCTGTATTTTTGTGGATGGTTGTGCGGAGGGTTGTTGTCGAACGGCAAGCACTATGACTTTCACGAGGGCGAAGCGCTCCGGTGGTCGTTGAATACGGTCTTCCTGTCCGGTTTGGTGTATCGAATTTTTTATAGGCCCTTCACCGTGTGGTCGGACCTCAGCGTTGCTAACCTTTTCTTTCACACTTATTTTGTTAGCTCCACGGTATGCTCCGTACAGTCCAAATACGGGATTATACTTTGTCCGCCACAACGAGCGTACGGAGTTTTTCTTTTCCACGTTGGCCCGCATGGGTGATTTGATTCAAGCCTCGGGTTCGCATCAATCCGCTCTCAACGCGCTTTTAGCCGAACACGCATCCTGGCGCGGACTCAAGGTTAAAGTATTTGGGACCAGCACGGACCAGGGTGAACTTTTTCCCGGTGGGTACCATTTTCACCGACGCAAAGGCTTCATGAAAGAAATGTTAGTTACCAAAAGTGTACACCCGTACGTCTTTCACATGTCATGGACGATGAATAGTATCAACAAACAGCGATTCTTTCGACAGATGGGAGACTGGTTCGTCCAAGAAGCTTGCATTGGCAAAACTCTGGACGATATTGGGACGGACGATTCGCCGGACGTTGTATCTAAATGCTGTGCTGCCGAGGCGCTTGTATCCTGCCACTATAGCGACAAGCCGAGTATTATACCGTGCAAGGACAGTCCTTCGATTGACAAAGGGGGAAAGCCATTCTGGTGACGTCGTGTCAATGTCTCTGCTTGGAGGATGTCGAATCCGTTCAGGCGATCCCGGATGTTAGCTACGGGATGGGGAACTATTTGTTTTCTATGCGATGATAGACTAGAGGGAAATGAGAAAGGAAAACTTTGTAATTTATAGAATGACGTTGCTTTTAGTTGCATGAGCCGGAGGCACAAAAAATAGCCCATGGTATAAACAAACGATGCACTGTTGGTCCTATACTCATTGGCTGTGGCCGCGAAAATCAGTGGTACAAAAGGGGACTTGGAAAGTGCACGGGGTTTGCTCTGTTTGTGAGGAAACGAACAAATCTAACAGTAAGTGTGCGGTAGATAGAAAAGACAACGTAGCAACAGTATCTCCGTAAGCTGGATTGCTTCACGGGTAGAAGCCGATATTACTAGCTTTACAGCCAACTATATGGCAACCCGATTCTCCGATAATACTCGATCGAAAGAATACATAGAAATGTCGTAAACGTTCTATGAATTCTTTTTTATATTTCGATTGATCTTGTAACGACTGATCTGAACTTGAAGACTTATGATACTTTAACGGTAATAAAATGAAAAGAAGTATCATCGCGGTCATTTAGTATATCGCAGGGATTTGGAATTATGACGCTGTTGCAGTTCACGCACTAATCCTCGTTCACCTTTCGGATATTCTTTATTTTCATCTAACTGTTAGTCGGAATAGAGAGCTAGTATCTCCGACTTTGTTCCCGGGATCGCTTTCAGAAAATACTGCGGTATCCATAGGCGGACAATAGCAATCGATCAATGCGACTGGTTCGTGACAAAGAACCTTCAAAATTTGACAGCAACATCATAGTCGAGTTTCCGACGCACGATACGTATGCCTAGACAGGTCCGTGTATCTTTCACTTACAAGAGACGACTCTTGTATTTACTGTTACTATCCCATCTCAAATCTTTCACCATGGTTGTACATGATTATCGACACGGCCAGTTCTGAAGCGTTGCTACGCGCGTGACAGATCGGACCCTCGGTAGGAACAGCGAGCCAATGAAACGAGGAGGCGTCTTGTGTATCACTCTCACGCTGTTGACCCCGTGGGCGCAAGTATCAATTGCGTACGCAACCAGTTCCTACTATCTCATCCCGGTGAACTCGGACACACAACATTGGACAAATTTCACGCAGACCAAAGCACAGGGTTCGATCGACGCCTATTTGGTTCACACCAACATTCCGGACGTTGAAGTACTGTTGCCGCCACCACAGGTTCGATTGGTAACGACGTCGGAGCAAGCCAAGAGAAATTCATGCACCGTTGCGGTGAACGGTGGACCTTTCAATCAAGACGGGACTCCAGTGGGAGCTGTTTGGAGACACGGCGAAGCCGAGAACAACGAATTCAGTGGTGTCGGTTTCGGCATAACTCGTCCACCCCACCGCCGGTATATTGTCGGAACCCTTTCGGGTGTCCAGCAAGCGAAGGCACTGCGAGTCGACAATTTATTGACGGGATTTGATTGGCTGGTACAGCATGGACAGAACGTAGCAAATGGAAGAAACAATACAACCGGTTCCGAACGGGCTCCACGGACAGCGGTGGCCGTGGATAAACATGGGCGGCTGATGGTTTACGTTTCGGATGGATGCCAATTATGGTAAGACGCAACACGATGTTCCGGTGGTTTGTTGCCCTTTGCTCGTGACAACTAACTGTAAAGCAGCGTATTCTTTTTTGACTGGTGGTAGCCTTCGCAAACAAGGCTTGACGTTAGAGCAATTAGCCGAGGAGCTTATCGTTTTGGGAGCAAATTTTGCAATTAATTTGGATGGAGGCAGCTCTTCTACAATGGTCTTGAACAACCAAACAGTCAATTACCCAAAATGTCTTGACATACCTATACGCTGCGAGCGTCGAGTTTCTACTGTTGTCTGCGTTCCACGGAAGTCGCAGTCTACAAGGTTAGGCTAATCGACATTGTCGACCAACACTTGTCTATCTCTCATACAAACCAGGCTTTGCTCGAGCAAAGAAATAGAGAACGTCTGGATCGTCGTTGACCCACTCGAGCAAAGCGGGCCAGAGGTTGTCTGGAAAGTTCGTGTCGGTAAGATACCGACGCCCCGCTTTGTTCGCACGACAAAGGATTCCAATTTGAGAGATCATTTCCGCAGGGATAAAGTTGTCTTCCAAGTCAAGACGTTGTAGACTCATGTTTCTTGTGACAATAGTCTGAAACAGCACGGAAGCACCTACCGCCGATATACTGTTTCGCTTCAAACCCAAATGCAGTAGCGACGTATTGTGCTGCAAACCGTCGGCAAGTGCCAAGACGCCTTCGTCGCCCAGTAGATTGTAGTTGAGATGCAACCTTACTAGGGTTGTATTTACTCGCAAAGCGTCGGCCATAGCGGCGGCACTGCGCTTATCAATGAGATTATAGTCCAAATGCAGCGAAATTAGCTTTTGATTGGTAACTAGCGCGTTACCTACTGCAACCACGTCCGTCAAGTGATTGTAGCTCAAATGAAGTGTAGCCAACGAAGCGTGAGATCGCAGAATGAGCTCCGCCAGTATGTTTAAACCGAGTGGGCTGTTCTTGAGAGAACTAGTCATATTAAGCACTGAAATAACCGAGTTCTTGCGGAGAGCTTGTGAAAGCACAACCATCATCGAATCGTCGAGTCGCCGTATGTTCAGATTTAGATTGGAAACGTATTCATCTTTGGCCTCGAGTCTTCGGCATTGGTCCTGAAGCCAGTGAGGTATAGCAGCAGCTTCCATGGCAGCCTTTTCAATAGCAACTGTCGTTGCGCCCTTGAATGAGGCTGGACGTTTTCATTCTTTTTGCCTAACGGTCTCGTCACACTTTGCCATAGCCGGAACACAGTCTGATTTCGGGACAAATTCTGATTTATGGCGGAACCCGTGACTTCAGTTCCTTTGGTGGGATTAACTGTAAAAAGATTTCCTTGGACTTACTGTGACGAACGAAACCTGGCGAGAGGCACTTCCATCGCGTAGCTATCTTTTTACGGCTCACTGTCAATGACTCGTTTCTCGAGATGGGGCAAACAAAACTAACTAAAAGGATGGGGAAATGCACCGAAGCGATCGCAAAAAGCCTACGCTCAAAGCAACCGGATATCATTGTTTTTGGGGTCCAAGGACATCCAAGTGGTAGCAAGGTTCCATCCAATCAACGCGCCAACGCGATACTTTCGCAAATATTATGTACACCAAAGAATGCCAAAAGGAGAGGCTTCGCTTACAATAAGTTGACTACAGCGAGCTAGAATAATCATCCTTGCTTGACTTCCAGCCCAGCTTGCTTTTCCAACTCCTCTAGATGCACAAAGGTTCGTCCGTACGGCAGGAATTCGAGTATATGTTCCTTGGTCGATGTGAATATTTTGAGCGCTTGCTGTTGAATATCTTCCTTCTCGTCGGGTGTCAATTCGCTCACGAAGGCAGCCGGGTTGCCCGCCCACATTTGTCCGGAGGGGATGCGCTGGTAGGGCATGACGACGGTCCCCGGTTTGAGAATCACGTGATTCTCCACCAAGCTTCCTTCCAAGATGGTACACTTGTCCCCAACAACGACCAAATCGTCCACGCGGCAAGATTTGAGCACACATCCGGCACCGACGGTCACGTAGTGTCCAATATACGTGTCCGGGGGCAGGCCCGTTTCGAGTTGTCCCGTACTGGAGAGTGTGTTCACAACGGTGCCTTCGCCAACGCTGCTGCAGAATCCGATTGTAATGCTGTGCTCCGAATCAGCGCGGACTACCGCCTTGTACCAGACAGAAGACTGGTCCCAGTTGGTTACGTCGCCAATCACCGAGGCCGAGGGAGCGATAAAGGTGTCGTTCGTTACAAACGGAACCTTGCCCAGAAAAGTCATCTTCGGGCGGTGGCGGGAGAAGATCTAGCCGGCAGAAATAAATTTAATAAAAAAGAAGTGTGAGCTACACGAGAGGAAGCAACGCCAAAGGTTGCACGATATAAGCTTAAACGTCGCAACAGGGGAATCGCCTATTCCATATCGTCCCGAGAACCTCTACTCGTAGCCGTTGGTCGATTGTCTTACCTCCATTTCACCTCGATGCTTGAGCGCAGCGCCGGTCTCCCGCAACGCGCGGCCAAGATAAGCCGTGACGGCTTTGGATACACTCTGCTTAGCCATGGTCCCTTCGGCACAATGGACTACCAGTAAGAAGTACTACGGATCAATGCAACCCGCAACCTGTGGTACTACCCCGCTCGTGTCGCGGCAGCGCTAGCGCACGCTGCATCCAACCCGGAGACAACAAAACTATATCCGGATTTACGGAAAGGAGAAAGGACCGGGAATTGACGTACTAAAAGTGATTGACTCGGCACTAGGGAGTGGTGGGATGCAACGATATCACTGTCACTGTCAAAATAATGTGATGCGTTCCTTTCTCAAAGGCTTCATGGTGAGGGACTACGACTGCCGAAACCGACTTGGAACGTCAAAAGAGAAGGATTTTTGCGCCCACAATCCACGGCAACGGTCCGAATCTCCGACCATGTCGACCTTTAGTTTTACTGCTCCCACCATCACGCCTTCCCATGAGCTCGACGAGTACAACGCGCTCTCTGCATCAGAAAAGCAAGCCCTGCGTGAGGATCTTTACGGACGATCATCGGCAGCGACTGACGAAGAGGATCAATCGTATGTTGACAGCGAATCGGTGCGCTCGTTGCCCACACCGGAAGGCGTGGCAATCTTGCTAGTAGAGATGGAACATGCTTTGTTGGAGGCGGTTTCCGAACCAAACGGTGAGGCCTACAGGGAAGCTATGCGTGTCGCACCGAGCGTCGTCCAGTCGGAATCCCCCGCCTATGGCTTTCTCCGACACACAAACTACGATCCGTTATCCGCCGCTGAGTCTTTGGCATCGTATTGGGCCTTGCGTCGCCTACTTTTTGGTGCAGAACGCGCGTACTTACCCATGACCCTACAGGGTGCCATGCTGGACCGTGGTAGTAGCAGTAAGGAGAAGGAATATGAAGACATAGCAACCTTGGAAAAGCGCACTGTCTTTGTCATGGACAAGGATCAGCACGGGCGACCAGTGCTGTTTTGGGATCGCATTCGCTCGTCCAAGCGCTTTGCCTGTCGCAATTCCGTGTTGCGCTGCTTTTTTTATTGCTGGCAATGTATCTCTACGCTGCCGGAAGCGCAGAAGCACGGCTGTGTCATTCTAATGAATATGAAGGTAAGCGACTGCGAAACCAACAAAAACTTTGACAGTGCTGTAGCACCCGCCTTTGTCAACAATTGACTCATTCGTCTGTGCTGATTGAAACGCAAAGGGGTACGATATATACGAGCACTTTGATCGAATCCTGAGCAAACGCGCCTTTGATATCGATCGCCGTATGCCCATAAAAGTTCGGGCAATCCACTTGTGCACCGGTTCGGGAAAGTCTGTCACTGAACTCATTCTACCCGTACTCAAGCACATGGCGGGTCCGGAGTTGCGGTTGCGCACCAAGATACACGCCGGTAGTAAGAAAGAAATTTGCGATGGTTTTGCCGCTTTTGGTTTGCGGAGGGTGCACGTGGACGCGATCTGTCATGGCTCTTTTCACAACAACGAAACTCTCCGCGCCTGGCTGCACCAACGGCGTGCCTTGGAAGAAATTGCGACGCCGTGATTCGAGTGTACGGGCCCAACACACGAAGAATGTAGAAAGTCAGTCTTAACTTGTTGGTTAACGAGTTGGTTACCGTAGTGAAAAAGGCTCGCTATACCCTCCCGAGCAGGCACAGTGTTTTACTTGTGTTTAAATTCCGGCGTGCGCTTTTCCAAAAAGGCCGACATACCTTCCGTTTGATCCTCGGTGGCGAAGAGCGCGTGAAAAAAGCGGCGTTCGAGCCGTAGTCCTTCTTGTAGCGGTAATTCTTGTGACGCATTGACGGCTTCCTTGGCCATCATGACGCTCATCCGTCCCTTACTGGCGATCCCCGCGGCCATTTTTACCGCTTCGTCGACGAGTTCGTCGGCCGGATATATTTTGGCGACGAGGCCGGCTCGTTCCGCGGCGGCAGCGTCCATCATTTCACCCGTTAGACACATGTGCATGGCCTTGGCCTTACCAATCGCCCGGGTCAAGCGCTGCGTTCCGCCGGCACCGGGGATGACGCCCAGATTGATTTCCGGTTGCCCAAATTTGGCCTTGTCGCCGGCAATCAGAATGTCACACATCATGGCGAGTTCGCAACCGCCGCCGAGGGCAAAGCCGTTGACGGCCGCAATCGTTGGTTTCGAAACGTTGGTGAATTTGGCCCATTCGGAGAACATGTTCTGTCGCCCAACGATAAAATGGATTTTGGAATTGTGAGAAAATCAAAGAGTGATGGTGGAGTGGCCATGTGTCTGTCGCTTCCTATCATACAGGTATCCGGCACAGGCAACGGTGTATCACACATGGTCGTTCCAATGGTAAATATAGGTGAAAGTACGTACCGTTCGGTAGGCGTATTCAAAGGTGCGGGTTTGCATTTCGGAAATATCCGCTCCCGCGGCAAATGCCTTGGTGGATCCGGTGACAACTAGACAACCAATGGCGTCGTCCTGGTCCAAGGCGGTGGCGGCGTGGATCAGATCGTCAAAGAGGGCGTCGCAGAGCGCGTTGAGCGCCTTGGGACGGTGGAGACGAATCAATCCGACACCAAGATCGGGTTTGGTCTCGACTTGCACGAATTCGTAGGAATCTTTTAGTAACGAGGACGCCCAACGTACGGTACGGCTGCTCGTACGGAGCCGAGGGCTTTGGTGTTTGATGGTCGCCAGCACGCGACGGGAGCCCGTCCAATACGACATACTCGGGTAGGTTTTAGGTCGGTTATCTTGTTGTACTGATTCGGTAAGTTTTGTGCGGATCGAATCGAATCGATTGTGGCACGAGTAGTGAGTATGAAGTGGTTGCGGATTCCTTTTGACGACGGCTCCCGTTCACGTCTTTCCACTGTTTATGTGTGACAACAGTATTTGTGTTTCCCAACAGTCCAAGATCCGAACGAAACGAAAATGATTCTTGGATCTCGAACGTCCCCGACGTCTTCGGAGAACCCGGATTCGAAAGGAGTTTGTGAGATGGGAGTTTTCTCTGGGCGTACCAAATAGAATTCCAAGGAATCGAACACCGCAATGGGTGTCACAGATAATGACGGTCAACGACCTAGCTAACTAATTAACTAGTCCAGCCAGCTAGGTAGGTGGTACCTAGTTTCCTCTACTGCTCTCACGTGTCTGGGAAAGCCGACTCGCACTGGGACTCTAGTGTTCGGCCCGTTGGGGGGTGCCAATGATTCCTTAGTGGTTGATTGATTGATTGATTGATTCGTGTCCACGCTCCACCATGAATGAGAGACGGAACCGCGCTTCTTGGCTGGTACTCGCCGTCACGGGGGGTCCGCTGCTGCTTTCGGTATCGTCACGGTGTTTCGTCGACGCCTTTTCTATCGCGTCCTCCGTCTCGTCACGGAGCTCGGCACACATCGGCGATTCGTCGTCGGTGCGCTTTCTGTTTGCCGACGAGTGTTCGCTAAATACTTTTGATGCGGAGGAGTGCATTGCAACGGCAGGATACGTCCGCGACCCGACGGAGGCCTCCAGCGTCGACAACGTCTTGGTCGCTGAAATCGAAACCTTGCGCGACAAATTCACGTCGTTCGAAAACGTGGATGCACACGTAAAGACGACCAATATGATCAAGTATTGTCGGAGAAGGGAAGGCAAACGACTTTTGGCCTCGGATACAATCGCTCCCTCCGTCAACTCGAGAATCGCCAATA
Source organism: Phaeodactylum tricornutum CCAP 1055/1 (assembly GCF_000150955.2). Lineage (NCBI taxonomy): Eukaryota > Bacillariophyta > Bacillariophyceae > Surirellales > Neidiaceae > Phaeodactylum > Phaeodactylum tricornutum. Next base: position 317,595 of record NC_011697.1, read on the forward strand.
TTGAATACAATCATCTCATTGAAGATCGGTACGTATCAAACAACGCCGTGTCGTGCGCCTACCGGTGAGCCACACCGACTGCGCGCTAAATTGAAAATTCTACTGACCCCACCGCCGTTGCTGGACTGTTGTAGAGAACTCGTCTTGGTCGACACCGTTCGTGTTCCTGGTATGGACAAGTCGTCACGAGCGTTCCACCGTGCCGGTCCCCGGAAATTGTTGCATTTCGATCCGTCGCTGGTCAACGCCGCCATTGTTACCTGCGGTGGACTCTGCCCGGGTCTCAACAACGTTATTCGTGAGCTCGTGCATTCTCTACACAACTTGTACGGCGCACAGAACGTCTGGGGCATTACCGGTGGCTACCACGGCTTTCACAATCCCGAATACGCACCCGTCTTGTTGACGAACGAAATGGTGGAAAACATTCATCACGAAGGTGGGACCATCTTGCGGACATCCCGGGGCGGATTTGAGATCGACGCGATAGTGTCATTCTTGCGTTCCAAGAGTATTTCGCAACTCTACATTATCGGTGGTGACGGTACTCACCGAGGGTAAGTGCAGAACGTTGTGGTTGTTGTCGTTGTTTTTTATGCTGTCGTTGTTGTTACTATTGTTGTTGCTGTTGCTGTTGACAAAACTGGTGTCGAATTTTAGAACTCCCGCTCTTACCCCGTTCTCATTATTGGATCTCGCTGTTTCCGTTCGTTCTCTGCTTCGATTCAATCAATGCTGACACCAACAGTGCCTACAAAATCCACGAGGCATGTATGGAAGCCGGCTTGAACATTGCCGTTGCCGGAATTCCTAAAACCATCGACAACGACATTGATTACATCGATCGCAGCTTTGGGTTCGTGAGCGCTGTCGAAGCGGCGCAGGCGTCGATCCGCTCGGCCAAGACCGAGGCTATGTGCACCGTACCCAACGCGGTTGGCATCATCAAGCTCATGGGGCGGTCGGCGGGCTACCTGGCCACCTTTGCGGCTTTGGGGTCCGGCGACGTGGATTTGGTGCTGGTACCGGAAGTGCCCATCGTACTGGACGGACCGGGCGGTGTGTTGCCGTTTTTGCGGCAGCGTGTGAAAGAGCAAAAGTTTGCCGTGGTGGTGGTGGCGGAAGGAGCCGGCGAAGAGCTACTGGAAGCCACGAATGTGGTGGACAGGGGAGGGAACCGGCTGTTGCCTCCGATCGGAGAATACATGCGGGACCGAATTAAGGAGTACTTTGTGGAGCACGGCGAAGAGGCCACAATGAAGTATATTGACCCGTCGTACACGGTACGGTCGGTACCCGCGAACGGCGCGGACTCGCTGTATTGTATGGAGCTTGCGCAGAACGCGGTACACGGAGCCATGGCGGGGTACACGGGCTTTTCTGTGGGGTTGGTGAACAACAACGTGGTGTATTTGCCCATCCCCCAGCTGGTGGCGTCCAGTCCTCGTCAAATGAGTCCCTGTGGTACTACGTGGGAACGCGTTCTGGCTATGACGGGGCAACCGAACACGACGCCTTACGTTCGTTCCGAAGAGCAGCCCATTCCCCTATAGAAAAGGACGACTGATTTTGCTCAACGCTAAATTAATAACACGTGAAGCCTCCCAAGTTCCTTAGTCTATTGCAAATTCTCCGTAAACAATTGATACAGGATGGAAGAATCATGAGGGGCCTACCAATAGAAAATCTCTGTATCACTGCAAGCTAGAACAAGGTGGTTGTAGAGAGCAGACGAAATCTCTACTCAGAAGACAAGTAATCCTTTGGAATCGGCAAGGTGAAGTCTCTCTAACAGTAAAGGATGTTATGGTGGCTAACGACTCGCCTGTTAGGTCATTATTTGACGCCAAGTCTGAGTGAATGTCGGCTGTCGTATGCTTTATATGAAGAGTTCCTGTGACGCGTCGTCTGAGGAGACAGTTCCTTTCTGTAGAATTCCAAGGAGTTGGACTTTTCTCTGTAATCTGTCAATTAATTGCGAAAGCGCTTTCGATTTCCCTCGATTCAACAAATCGTAGATACCATCGGTTCCTATTGGTTGCGCGAAGTGAGGCATGAGTTCGGGAAAGCAACATAATGGCTGACATTCTCTAGTAGAGGTTCCGTTTACTGTTTCTTCTCACTCACTGTCAGTAATCATCTTCCTGAATATTTGAAGAAAGCAACAAGCTTGCTTTTCCGCCAGAGTTTTTTAAAAGGCTAACCTATGTTTGCCGACGACTGCTCTCTCGAATCTGTCGGTTCTAAGGAATACGACGCCTGTGACGGCTACGTGCAAGACACAGATATATTCCTTCAAAAAGTGTTTGTTGCCAAGATTGAAAGCCTGCGCGGAAAATACCCATCATACCAAGCGGAAGGTGAGATCGGTAACAATCGAATCAAATACACCCTAAAGCCAGACGATCATCCCAAGCCGGGAAGTTCTCCCGATGTCCCGAAGCGGGCGCGAAGGGCTAACATCCAATACAATCATTTCGTAGAAGAACGGTAAGCTGATACAAGGCTATCATCTCGTGCGCCTTTTGAAATGTTTGCTAAGATCTACATTGGAATTGCAGAGAAATTCTTTTAGTTGATACCATACGTAAACCCGGTATGGAAAAGGTTTCGAGAGCGTTCCTTCGAGGCGGGCCTCGACGTATTTTGCATTTCCGGCCGTCCCAGGTAAATGCCGCCATTATCACTTGTGGTGGACTCTGCCCCGGCCTCAATAACGTCATTCGTGAGCTCGTACATTCTCTACACAACCTGTACGGCGCACAGGATGTCTGGGGCATTACCGGTGGGTATCATGGCTTTCACAATCCCGAATACGCACCTATTTTACTTACAAAAGAAATGGTGGAAAACATTCACCACGAGGGCGGTACCATCTTGCGGACATCCCGTGGAGGTTTTGAAATGGACAAAATATTGTCATTCTTGCGTTCCAAAAGTATTTCGCAACTCTACATTATCGGTGGTGACGGTACTCACCGAGGGTAAGTGCAGAACGTTGTGGTTGTTGTCGTTGTTTTTTTATGCTGTCGTTGTTGTTACTATTGTTGTTGCTGTTGCTGTTGACAAAACTGGTGTCGAATTTTAGAACTCCCGCTCTTACCCCGTTCTCATTATTGGATCTCGCTGTTTCCGTTCGTTCTCTGCTTCGATTCAATCAATGCTGACATCAACAGTGCCTACAAAATCCACGAGGCATGTATGGAAGCCGGCTTGAACATTGCCGTTGCCGGAATTCCTAAAACCATCGACAACGACATTGATTACATCGATCGCAGCTTTGGGTTCGTGAGCGCTGTCGAAGCGGCGCAGGCGTCGATCCGCTCGGCCAAGACCGAGGCTATGTGCACCGTACCCAACGCGGTTGGCATCATCAAGCTCATGGGGCGGTCGGCGGGCTACCTGGCCACCTTTGCGGCTTTGGGGTCCGGCGACGTGGATTTGGTGCTGGTACCGGAAGTGCCCATCGTACTGGACGGACCGGGCGGTGTGTTGCCGTTTTTGCGGCAGCGTGTGAAAGAGCAAAAGTTTGCCGTGGTGGTGGTGGCAGAAGGGGCCGGCGAAGAGCTACTGGAAGCCACGAACGTGGTGGACAGGGGAGGGAACCGGCTGTTGCCTCCGATCGGAGAATACATGCGAGACCGGATCAAGGATTACTTTGTGGAGCACGGCGAAGAGGCTTCGATGAAGTACATTGACCCTTCGTACACGGTACGGTCGGTACCCGCGAACGGCGCGGACTCGCTGTATTGTATGGAGCTTGCGCAGAACGCGGTACACGGAGCCATGGCGGGGTACACGGGCTTTTCCGTGGGGTTAGTGAACAACAACGTGGTGTATTTGCCCATCCCCCAGCTGGTGGCGTCCAGTCCTCGTCAAATGAGTCCCTGTGGTACTACATGGGAACGCGTTCTGGCTATGACGGGGCAACCGAACACGGCTAGTGATGCTATTGCTGAAAAAGGTGGCTGTCAACATTATGATCCACTCGACCACTTTCACGAACTTCGCGTGTGAGTTGATACGAATCGTTCGAAGCGACTCAAGGTCTCGTCGCAAGGTAGGCATATGGGTGGATAGGTAGGTAGGTAAGTATTGGAGCGGTGTTCCTTTTTAAGCTAGCAGCACGTATTTTTCAAAGACTAAAATCAATATAGGATTGTTCCGTAGATTTTGCTTGTTTACTGGAGTTATTGACAGTGATTGCTCTTAAAGTTAGTCAGCTTTGAAGTACGAATATCTGACAGTTACCGTACTGTCGTTCTGGAAGCACACAAGCCATACTCAAATGATGACATTTGGGATAAATATGATCGTTTGGACTCCCCCCTGGCTGCCTTGCCGTGATCCGTTGCGCCGAGGTTGTCGAGCAAAGCTTGATCGTTCTATTGCACACAACGATGAAAACCTAATATACCATTCTACCATTACACATAGACCACAGTCAAAACCATTTATCATGGCGAGTTTTAACTTTGGGAGTAGCGGAGGAAGTGGTACGAACAATAGCGCTCCGGGGGGAAACAGTAGCAGTAGAAGCGGCGGTGGCTTTTCGTTCGGTGGCTCCTCGTCCACACCCGCACCAGCTCCAGCGGCTGGAGGCTTTTCGTTCGGCGCGGGCGTTGGTGCCACCGGCGGTGCTGGATCCACTTCCGCACCGGCGTTTGGGAGTAGCAGTGGTGGGGGGTTTGCGTTCGGGGCGCCATCGACGGGTAGTAGTACGCCAACGCCAGCTCCAGCATCGGGTGGTACAGTGAGCAGTACCGGAGGGTCCGGCGCCGGTGCTTTTAGCTTTGGAACGCCCGCGGTAGCTTCCAACACTACCGCAGCACCGGCTTCGGGTACTGGTTTTTCCTTCGGGGCTACACCAGTAACCGCCAAGACGAGTGACAGTAACCAGAAGCCTGCTCCATCACAGTCAATGGGAAGTGGTTTTAACTTCGGTGGCGCCCCATCCACGAAACAGCCAGCGAGTACCAGTACTTCCAGTGGAGGAGGAGGAGGTTTTTCTCTCAGCAGTTCGGGTACCAGTGATCCGTTGCCTACTTTGGGACAAAACTCTGATAGTGATAAGCATAAGAGCACCACTGGTGGATTTACTTTTGGAGACAGTAAAACACCAGCAGCAGCATCTGCGTTTACCGGAAGCGATGGCAAGGCTGCATCGAACCCCGAAGGTGGCGCTTCTACGAGTGGATTTTCCTTTGGAGGCGCTACCGCGGCTCCGGCACCGGTAGCGGCTGCCTCGACGCCCCAACCCGAAGCAAAATCGTCCAGTTTTTCCTTTGGGGGGTCCACGCCGGCTCCGGTCAGTACACCGACACCGGCAACTCCGAAAGATCCAGTCACTCCCGCGCCTGTACCGACCCCGGGACAAACTGCGGCTCCCGCACCGACAATTACAGCTCCTAGCACAGAACCCGTCAAACTCGAGTATCAAACTCTCACGGTCGAAGAAACCCTCAACGTCTTTCAAAAGGAATTGGAAAAGGATGCGCTTGCGTATGTTGCCGAAGCCCTTCGAGTTGCTGAGTACGACGCGATTTTACGGGATTCGCAACGAGACATGGCGAAACTCGCGCAACAGACGCAGCGATGCCTGGTGCAGCAGGAAGAAGTCGAACGTGTGCTCACGGGCATTGCAGCCTATCAAACCGAATTGGACGGTACTTTAGAAACGATCGAAACCCACGTGGACGAGCTCTTTCAAGCTCAAGGCGCTTTGGCCACGGTCGATGCCGATTTGGAACGGGAACGCGCCTACAGTACGGCGGAAGCCATCACGACGCGTTTTCAAACACTGCACCGTTCGCTCCAGGAAACGGCGCTCACGCTGGACGATACCCGAACCCGCGTACTACAGGGGGATGTCGGACAGATAGTCAAGATTCTGAGCCAACATCAAACCAGTTTGACCGAGTTGGAAACGGTCGGGCGTCGGGTAGAACGCGACATTGCGGAAGTGCAGAAAGCTTTGCAGCAGCACTAACACCACACAGCCTTGCGTGACATCAAAGACAAGCTTCTCCTAGTGATGATTGGATGGCCGAGAGAAGTACGGTGAGCGAATTGAGCAATAAGTTGCATACCTAGCTGTTGCTTTGAAAAGAAGTAATACTATAAGCTCCAAACCAAGCGTACAGTTGCTACGTCGTATTAAATGTGAAAATATGGGAGTTCGTTCGTTGTGTTGCACTCGCAGTTCCTTAGTGTCTGAGCTCGTAGATTCTATTGACAGGTGACTGTGATATCTCCCCGGTCATTGTTGGACATTTTGGTCGTTTTCGTCGCGATGGCGTTCCGTGTACTTTTGGTGCTCACCTATAGTTGATGTGACGGTGAATTGCGTCGCTGGCAGTGAACACAGGCAGGCACCGTCGGGACAATCGTCTCTTGTTCATCATCCGTCCTGAGTCCTGTTAGCTCTCTGTGTGTGCGCGAAAGCTGTAGATATCTGCACACTGACTTTTCATTGTTGGTGCATCGATCCCATTTCATCGCTCCGTGGAGGTGGGTCGAAGGTAGCGTCACAATGGTAGCTACCAGGAATGACAAGACGGCGGGAAGGCATGCCAATGCCTACCGACGAGCGACGCCCTATCGGACCCTTGCTTTGTGTGCCACGTTTGGAGTTGTTTGCTTTTATCTGGGTGTCTTGCTGGGTAGTGTAACTTTCGCATCACACTCTTCTTGTTCGTCGGCGGAAGAGCTCAACACACGAGTAGAAGAGCGAGTGAACGAAATATCTTCCGCCTGGAAGTACAAACACAAGCTGGAGCAGGAAGATACCGCCGCACGGATACCTGCCAATCTACACGATATAGTTCAAGGCATGACCCGCGTGGATCGCAACGAGTTTGCGGCTCTGTTTCCCATGGGGGTACCGTTGGATCCGTCGTCGCCACAGAACGATCAAGTCGTCATTCTGCACAACTCGCCGCGATCGTTGCCCACGGATCCGTTTGCGGCCGCCGAAGCCTCCTCACAAACCACCATACCTTTACTCAGCGCTGCCGATGCTACCGAAAATTGTGATAATCTACACGTGGTGCTCACGGACCACAATTTGAAGCGTCGTCAATGCGTGGCCCTTATGGGTCAATACGAAGCGTTCCATTTGCAAAAGTTTATGCGGTTGCCACAGTCGGGCAAGCTCGACCCACACCTGCCACTGCGGCTCGTCAATCGAGGAGCCCATCAATCGGGACGGAAGTCAACCAAAACGCCAACCATGGAACAGACAATGCAAGCGTGGTCGACCTTGACGCCGTACTTGCAGAATATAACCCAGACGTTGGACAAATTGAGACCGATCGCGGCGTCCGTGGCCGTCGATAACACGATTGTCGTCATGGTCTGTAATCACGGACAGTCGGAGTTGCTGCTAAACTTCGCCTGTGCCGCCCGAGCGCGGGGGCTCGACACGGCTTTAGAGGCCGTCTTGGTGTTCGCCACGGACGAGGAAACTCGGGATTTGGCGATCGGATTGGGCTTGTCGGTTTTCTATGATCCAGTTGTGTTTGGCGAAATGCCCAAGGAAGCTGCGAGGGCATATGCAGACGTCAAGTTTCGGGCCATGATGATGGCCAAGGTATACTGTGTACAGCTAGTCAGCATGTTGGGGTATGATTTATTGTTTCAAGACGTAGACATAGTATGGTTGCGCAATCCGCTCGAATACTTTCACAACGACACATCCAGTGCGAACGACGAGGTCAGCCCAGACTATTACGACGTTTATTTTCAGGATGATGGGAACCACGCGATATACTACGCGCCGTATTCAGCCAATACGGGCTTTTACTTTGTCCGCCACAACGACAAGACTCGCTATTTTTTCAATTCGCTACTCCTCGCGGGCGATTTGATTTTGACGACTAAATCCCACCAAATCCCGCTCGTCGCTTTGCTGCAGGAGCATGCCTCCATGTACGGACTCAAGGTAAAAATATTCTCGCGCCTTGAAAACGACTTTCCTGGTGGTCACGCCTATCACCGACGCAAGGACTTTATGAAGGATTATTTTGCCGGACACGTTAACCCGTATTTGTTCCATATGAGTTGGACCAAGAGCAAAATCAACAAAGGCAAGTTCTTTGAGCAAATGGGGGAATGGTATTTGAGGGACACTTGTGCGCAAAAAACGGCGCAACATATTCTTGACCTGCCGGATGGTACCAGCGTGAACCAACAATCTTTAGTAGAACCGTGCTGCATGGCCACATCGGTCGTCAAATGTCATTTTCGAGACAAGGCAAGCAAAATCCCGTGCAACGACAGTCCAGCTATCGACAGGAATGGCCGATCTTTTTGGTAAGGTTTGTGCACATACTTCGCTACGACAGATCGAGTATGATTGGTTGCGTTTGCCAGTGCGTTAGCATCTTCCGCACACGCTCAGTACGTAGATTGTAGACGGGATGCGTTTCGTGTACAACGGATTCTGACGGATGGCCAAAATCTGGTAACGAGTCCACTTGCTGCGCCACGGAAAGTCCCGATATATTGTAACACGAATGATAGAAATCCCGACGTGCCGACGGCTTGTCCCGCAAACCACCAGTTACGTTTTGCGCGCAAAGTAGAACATAACGCTGTAACATCCCTTGGTCGAACAGTAGCTGATCAGTGGTACGATCGGCGCTACTGCTATTTTCTAGCCAAGGATCGTTGTGGTTATTTGTAGCTGTTTGTGGAGATGATTGTTTTTGGTGTGCGGCCACAAAGGCACTAACGATGGACGCGGCCCCGCCTTGCCAAAAACTGTAGCATCCGTCGACGAGCTTATTGGTGCGACCCTGAAAGCCGCCTTCGAAACCACATTGTTGTGCTGTCAACCAGCGAGTCAAGGCCGGTACATTGGCAGCATCTACACGATTGAGGAGTTGCAGAGCCGCCACTGCACAAAATGTGTACCCCCCGTGGGCTTCCGTCCACGGTTCACCGCCAAAGCCGCCTTCAAAGGTCTGACAGCGTACCACGCTTTCGACGACTTTGTTGCTGCCCAGTGTTTCGGTACAGCAGATATTCAACAGCTTGGCCACTGCCAGGACACAATACGTGGCGCGTACGTCGATTTCCCCATCGTGCTGCATTCGAAACGAACCGTCCGGTTCTTGCAACGACAGCATCCAGCTATACACTGGTAGGCGGATGCGTTGCAAAAGCTTCATGGCTGATTCGGATACTGCATGATCTTCCGTACTGATGTCATTGTCATCTTCACAGTGTGTTGCCAAAATACTCAAGGCCAAGACGGCAGCGTACGTCGTGGCCGCGTGTGGCATTTGTCCCGGCCCTCCACCAAACCCTCCCAACGTAGCGCCAGGTGACGGTAATATAGCCTGCGGATCCTCGCTATCGTTTCCGGAAGACCCTTTGTAGTTTTGCGCCGTCACGGTGAATTCCGTCCAGCAAGATTGCAAGGTTGTTAGCATGTGACGACGTTCGTTCACGGACGGGCGGTGTCCCATGAGATCGCTCGCGTGCAAGGCCCAGTACAGCATCCACGTACGGCTTGCATCCAGGCTGACAAAAGACGAACCGAGGAGTTCTCCTTTTGTCCAGACTTGTTGCAGATACTGAACATGCTTCTCCCGTAGCAAGCAGACTCGAAAGCGATGCGGATCGTCCTCGGTCTCATTGTTGTTGGGAACTGCGGGCAATAGACCAATTTGTCGGAGATCACGGAGTTGCGATTCCGGCAAACTTGGCAACTCTACAAAGAAAGGTTGGCATTCCCGTTCGGCTTCGCGCTGCGCAGCGGAGGACTTTGTTTCTACCAACGCAACGGCGCGCTTTTGTTGGTGCGTATCGTACACGATGGTAGCAATCGCGTGACTCCTACGCTCCGGACTTGTGACGTGCCCATTCACCGTCAACATACTCTTGGTTTCGTTCTCGAGTTTGGCCAAGTTTTTCCGGCTATTGCGCTGGTCCCTTCCGCTGCTACTGTCTTCCCTCGTTATTGGAGACACTCTTGATCTTTCGCGCGCACAGACACACACACACTGATTGCACGCACCACATACACAATAAATCACTATGGGGCCCTTTTTTCCCAAGGCTTTTCCATCGTCCAGTGAGGCTATTTTCACTCTCACTTGTCACAATCAGTTACACTACTACTACTAGCAATCTTGGTAGAAAGGGGTTGTAGTTCATTTCCTATTGGCGTACCGGGAATCGGTCAGAGCAGGAATTTGGAATCCCTTCTTTCCGCTTGTTTCGGACATGAGTGAGAGTCCGGGCGCCGCTACTTGAAAACGAAGACCATGGCGGGAAGCGGTAGAGACACTATATCACCGTCAATTAAACTTGCCCATTGCAAAAAAGACGGATGCGATGGGAGATGAGGGGTTCGAGGGTCATTGCAGCTTTTCGGGCTTGGCTATGATATTCCTTATAGTGCAAGTCCTCGCGAGTTTTCCTGGACACGGTCGTCCGTAGAAAGAAGATCCAGCAATACGTTTAGGTCCTCTAAAGCATGGTGTTTTTCAACACGCAGTATGTCACAGTTGAATCGAGATTGAGTCTGCGGGACCGATGACCGGCTCATCTAGGTAACTGTACCATAACCAACATTGTACTTTCTGCATGGGACCATGGACAGTGGATAAAATTGAAAACATAAGTGTCCGACTCGAACACGTTCACATAAGCTGTAGGAACTACTCATTCTTGGTTGGAGGCAAGTGTTCCCTTATCTCCTTCGAAATGTCATACGCGGGACAGAGAAATGAAACGATTGGTGCCACATTTGTTTCCGGACCAATAATTTCTCCGATTTTTTGGCTTTCGTGGGATCAAAGACTACCGTCTGTTCGAAGAGTCGAAACGGAGTCAAACAAAAACGCCAATTCGCACTTATGCACTTTTACCCGGATGGAGCGTTAAGATCCTGCGACGAGGGAAAAAAATCACAGACTGCACCAATTGCGGATTCTTGACGGACAATAGCTTTAAGCATCTTGAGATACCGTTGGCGATGGTGAGTGTGAACAACGTCGATTTAGACAGCTTGTGAATTGCGTGACGGCAACCGGACATCATGGACCAGAATTCAAAATGTTCGCTTGGAAAAGGCTTTTTCGGAATAATCCTGTCTGGAAAGGTAAAGCGATTCCGTGAATCGGAAAGCATCCATTGTGATCGAACTTTTTATTCAAGCCTCCGACAGATAGCACATACGATGCAGCCTTTGCATGTGTACCGGGAGTGGAACGAACTGTTATTCCTCAAATGTTTTCAAGCATACAGTTATGGAGGGACTTAGAAGAGTCCTGCTGAGAATTGGTACAGGGGAGAACTAGATTTGTTTGGCTTTTATGTCATTACGTTGGCGAAGAAGCTAAGGGAATGCGGTGTGTTTGGCGTGTCGAGCGACGAGTCTTTGAACCATGCTACCAAAAATCAGATAGAATGGGAAAACCGAGAAGAAATTGTAGCTGGCATGGTTGAATATGCAAATTCACGCTACGCTTGCCCCAGTATAACAGAAACTCAACCCATAGAATAGGTCAATTGAATATTCGAAAGAAATTACCAGCAAGGGTGTCTCTTTTCCTTGATGAATTGAGCAGAAGACGACATTGGTAATTTATAAGGATTCTGGTGTTTGGTCGATAAAGCTGTCAGGGGACTCTTCATTCGACTAGCACTGGCGGTCGCTACAAACGAGCAGTTTGCGAACGCGTAGGATCTCGAACGGCATTCTCTTTTTAAGCTCAAACACAATGGTGAAGGTACCTCTATCCCTGTAATAGATCCTTCTATGGTAAATGGAGGTATGGTAGTCGAATTGGTTTGCTCTGTGATTGGACTAATAACGAAAGTAGCTGGCATGAGCAGCAACAAGATGTCGCCATATCTTCTCATATGGTATCGAAGGACTCAAAGGTTAGGTTGAACCGCGTTTTTGGGCGTTCTTGTATAGCTCTATTTGTCCAGTGCTTTCATGTATCAATATTTATGTTGGGTTCCTCTTGATTTTTTTCAAAAAGACTGAAGCAATTTGCAGATCCACATCCTCCCATGTGTAGTCGAAATAAAATGAGGCCTCGAGTATTGCGACGACAACTCCAGACAGAGTCAAAACTGCCTCACAATCTTGCGTAGGATTTTAAATAAACCATTTACTTCTTATTAAGATACATTTCCCGGGCAAAAACCATTGCTTCACGTGAACTGTAGAAAATTTCCATTTACAGCGAAAGTTTCTACTTCGCCCACAGCCATATAATTCTCGCAACATTTTTTACGGTAGCACACATATTGTGATGACTACAAGTACCGGGATAATCTAACATAAAGTCCATTCCTTGTTTACAGTTCATGCAAATTGTGACCAGCGAACTTCCCTCTTGATCCAGCCTGATTTCTCCGTATAAGTGCCCAGAATTTCGGAGTTTCTTTCTATAGACCTTGGTTGGATTTCCAATTTCGTTCACAATGACCCGTGTTAGGCTATGCGTCGCATTTTTACTTTCTTCCGCCAAATTTAAAATCTCAGCAGATCCCCTTTTGACTCCAGTACTACCTATTTCAAACACTGTTCGTGACATTACACGCTTTCGGGCGGGTAGTATGTTTGAGGCCTACCAGGGACTAGGAGAAACGTTGACGGCACACGCGACCAACATGAACTTGACCTTTTCGTTTGTCTCGTTGCCGATGTTCGAAGTCGCGGGTTGACATACTTTAGCCCAATCGCGCAACGAACTTCTATTTTTTGCGCCGTTTGTCGCGGGTGACAAAGCGGAATGGGAGCAATATGCTGTTGAGCATCAGGGGTGGCTTGATGAGGGCCGAAAGATTCGACTGGAAGCGGATCAGACCTTACAAGTATCATCCTTCATCGAAGGCCCTATCCCCACTCGGATTTTTGAGCTTTTAACGGCGGTAGGAGATCTTGATCTATCGCCACTGGGGCGTGACTATCTGGCAGACATCTCCTGTTCCTTTCACCTCTTCTCTCCAGAATTTCAACGTGCGGTCGTTTGAAAATACGGAATTTGTCATGGACACCATGCGACTATTGAAAAGTACGCTATTGCAAACAACATGACATCCGATGAAAGATTTGTCGTCTCACAGATAGTATTTGGCCAACAAAACAGACTCGGTCTTGACCTGGGTGGAGGACGCGTCACGAACCTCAGGAGCAGTATGGAATGAGAAAGACCACAATGCCTTCCATGCTCAGTTTGTAACAAGTACCGGTAGTGAGAGTCCTCATGATCGCCCGCATACATTAATATACACACCAATTTTTGAGCAACTGGGGAATCGCAATTCCAACATTGTCGGATTTCTTGCGGGAATTACAGCTTTTGATGCCTACTTGGCTGATCTGCTCCCCGATAAAGTGAGCGGAATCAATTCCATCTTGGAAAATACTTGCGGACAACAGTAAGTAAAAAAGAAAAGGGGCTACCATTTTGTCTGTGCAGCAACAATCAATGTACTGAAAAATGCCATATTGCATATTCTCCTACGAATTGACCGGAAACCGCGCGTTGTATCTTGGCGACGGTGATCGACACGAAACCGCCTTCAACCAATACGAAGTCGTCGTTCCCTTCAACGCCTATCGAGACCCCGAGCTCGCTGCCAACACGGACGGGCATTGCCGTTACTCTCTACACATCTACCCCAGTCAGCAGTTTGCTCAGGGATACAAGTCCAGCCTTCCCATCGTCTTCACTTCCCTCGTGGCAGCCACCTTCTTCCTCATGGCTCTGACCTTCTTGGTCTACGACCGCTTCGTCCACCGCCGTAACATCAAAGTGGTTAATGCCGCTGCTCGATCTAACGCTATCGTGTCATCGCTGTTCCCTTCTAATGTCCGTGATCGCTTGTTTGAAGATGCCAAGGCAAGAAGCGACGTCAACCAGGCCGCCCACTCTCGTCTCAAGACGTTCCTGCACAATGGTGACTCCTCTGATACCGCCATCACTGACGAGAATGCGCATCACAGTGACTTCTTCAAGACCAAGCCCATTGCTGAGCTGTTTCCCCATACTACCATCATGTTTGCAGATATCAGCGGCTTCACGGCATGGAGCTCGTCTCGAGAGCCGGCACAAGTCTTCCAGCTGCTGGAGACCCTGTACCACTCGTTCGACGAGACGGCCAAGAAGCGTCGTGTCTTCAAAGTCGAGACGGTCGGCGACTGCTACGTTGCCGTTGCTGGACTGCCCGATCCGCGAAAGGATCATGCCGTAGTCATGGCTCGATTTGCCAAGGACTGCATGCACCAGATGCACTCGCTGACAAGAAAGCTGGAAGTATCTCTAGGCCCGGACACGGCCGACTTGTCCCTACGAATTGGGTTACACAGCGGACCCGTGACTGCCGGTGTCCTGCGCGGGGAGCGGTCTCGTTTTCAGCTCTTTGGAGACACCATGAACACGGCAGCAAGGATGGAAAGCAACGGAATTCGCGGCCGCATTCAAATCTCGCAGGAGACGTCCGATCTGCTTGCAGATGCTGGCAAGACCCAGTGGTTCGTTGCACGCGAGGATACGATTGTGGCCAAGGGAAAGGGCGAGCTCAACACATTCTGGCTTTCTGTGGGAGATGTGGGTAAGGGGAGGTCGACAACCGACACGACGCACAGTAGCGACGATGTTCTTGCGCCCAACAACTATAACAGCTCTGTAGCGTTGGATAGTCTGATGACGACCAGTGCCGAGTCAGATCAGCAGGTCTACAACCTTGTTTCGAATAAGACCTCGCGTCTCATCGACTGGAACGTCGATGTACTATCGCGATTGATCAAACAAATCGTGGCGCGTCGCAAGGCCTCCAAGGTACCAAAGAAGGACTCGTCCAAGCAATACTTCTGTCCCGGCGACAACCGAGGAGCCGGGACCACGGTCCTGGACGAGGTGACGGAGATTCTGGCTCTGCCGGAGTTCGACGCGGACGCTGCTCGTCGCCAGCAGGATCCTGAGAACATCGAGCTAGATGACAGTATCACGTCACAGCTGCAGCAGTACGTGTCCAATGTGTCTGCCATGTACCGGAACAACCCCTTCCACAACTTTGAGCACGCCTCGCACGTGACCATGTCAGTGGTAAAGCTGTTGTCCCGTATTGTGGCTCCCGTGGATGTGGTGGTGTCGGACGGGAAGAACCAGAAGCGGTCCTTCGCCTCCAAGCTACACGATCACACGTACGGCATCACGTCGGATCCTCTGACTCAGTTTGCTTGCGTCTTTTCGGCACTCATTCATGACGTCGACCACAGTGGAGTTCCCAACGCGCAGCTAGTGAAGGAGAACAGTAAGATTGCTACATTCTACCAGGGGAAGAGTGTTGCCGAGCAGAACTCCGTGGATCTAGCTTGGGACCTGTTGCTAGACGACAGCTTCAAAGATTTGCGAGCCGCCATCTTTGCCACGGACGTGGAGAAGGCCCGGTTCCGACAGTTGGTAGTCAACTCCGTCATGGCAACGGATATCATGGACCCGGATCTCAAGGCTATTCGTAACGCACGCTGGGAGAAGGCCTTCACAGCCTCCCCAAATATGCAGGAAGACCTGAAAGACTTGACAAACCGCAAGGCGACGATTGTAATCGAGCACCTGATCCAGGCCTCCGATGTGGCACACACCATGCAGCACTGGCACATATACCGGAAGTGGAATGAGCGACTGTTCCTGGAGCTGTACCAGGCCTACATAGCCAGTCGAGCAGAAAAGAGCCCGGAAACATTTTGGTACAAGGGTGAGCTGGGCTTTTTCGACTTTTACATCATTCCACTGGCTATGAAGCTGAAGGAATGCGGTGTATTTGGAGTGTCGAGCGACGAGTATCTGAACTACGCGATGCGCAATCGCAAGGAATGGGAAGACCGTGGTCAGGAAGTGGTGCGCGAAATGATGGAAAAGATCAAAGGTAGGGTGAAGCGTTATTGAATTGTCTAAGAAATGCAATGCAATGAGGCAAGGAAGGAGTTTGAAGTGATGAAGAGAGAAATCAATATTCGAGATGAGCAGGGATGAAAGTTGCACTATTTGGGGGGAACATGCACTTGTTTCAAGTGTTTTAATTTTCGCGTTAATGAAAATTCCTTATAAGATAGCGATGTAATAAATGCAACTGTTTGTCCGTATGCTATGATTTAACGTCATGATTGTTTACATCATGTGGAGATAGAAAAGAGGAAAGCCGCTATTTCGGCCTGAAAAACTTTGGAAAAATCACAATTACAAACAAATCTGGAGATTCCTAATCACTCTACATTGAGCGCGAAACGGAAGTGAAATTAGCAATTAGAAATAATCCAATGCTTGGTGTATGCTCTGTAAATAATGTAGGCCATGACCTACTATATTCCAGCCACGCCTTTTCTTGTCGTGTGCCAAGCGCAGCCTTAAAGACTAAATAGCCCAAAGAATGAATAGCGCCGTTATAGACCATGAACGCCAATCAACATGAGTCTTGCTGCGGAAGCAATTTTTGCTTCCTTCAGTGCTCTCAATGCTGCATAGTTTTACCATAACCAGGTCCTTGAGAAGCAATTCGGAGTTTCGGAATAGAAGCTTTCCAGATGCCTTAGAGCCAATTGCTTTCAGCATCTAGAAGAAAGTGGAAAAATATTGACTCAATTTGCCAGTTCCGTTTATATGCACAACCCATTCAATGCAAATAGAAAATCCATACTGGGGAATGGAAAAGCATCTCCTTCAACAGTGTACACACTTGCTCAAATGATCAAATCAAGCCCCGTCTCTCGAATCGGCAATTGCTACCGTTTGTGCCACTACAGCGTTGAAAAATGATTTTGAAGCTACAGTCAATTATTTGAGTGAGTTTATGGATGAACAAAACCAGGCCCAGGTTCGTAACATTTCTTCTGCGTCTACAGGCCACGGTGGTCGCGGTAACGGCCGAGGTGGTCGCGGCGGAAGAGGTGGCCGCGGTGGTCGTGGCGGTTGTCATGGTCGCGGCGATCGCGGTGGTGGAAAAGGTAAACCGTTCAACAACGGATCGACAAGCGGTATGACCGACCGCTACTACTCTTTCGAGGAGTATGAGTCCATGAATGCGGAACAGCGTCGCCATGTGCACACTCTGCGCCAAAATGGTAATGGTGATTGTCGTCGCAATGCGTCTGCTGTGGACACTTCCAGTGATGCGGATCGTAACACTCGTCCCCATCATGACAACAATACAGCTTTGTCTTCTAACACTTCTGCTGGCAAGAACATGTCCCAGCGAAATGTATCTGTTGTGTCCACTCGCCCTGTTGTGTCTGTCCAATTGGTTGGTACGGGCCATTTGTCCTGCTCCGATTTGGATTCGCATGCCGATACTTGTTGTGTCGGTTGTCATGCTTTTGTGTTTGAAGAAACTCATCGTACCGTCGATGTGAGCCCCTTCTTGTCCATGCTCGGACGTGCCCATTCTGTGCCCATTGTGTCCGCTGCTGTTGCGTATGACCACCCGCACACGTACGAAACTTTTATTTTGGTTTCAATCAGGCTTTGCACTTTCCAAAAATGGAACACAACCTGATCAATCCAAACAACTTCGTATCAACAATGTTGAGGTGGATGAGTGCCCAAAGTTTTTGACTCGCAAGCCCACGGAGTCCTCACACTCCATCTTCTTCCCCAGCGAAAATGTTTGTCTGCCTTTGATGCTTGATGGCGTAATTTCGTATTTGCCCGCTCGCAAGCCCAGTCGCGAAGAGTTTGATACTTGTACTCACCTTGTCATGACATACAATAATCCCGTGTGGGACCCTCATTCCTTGGAATTTTCCCGTCAGGAGGAGCATTGCATCAATACCCGTGGTTTGGTCGTTCCGAGTAAATCCCGTTGTACTATCTGTGCTGTTACAAGTGTTGTTACGACAACATGTGCACTTGCCGAGACCTTGTCGTCCGTCTCCACTCCATTGGATGACGCTCGTTATGTGACTTCCGTTCAGAATACTGTTGTCATTGGCTCTGCCCAATCATCAAATCATTGTTACAAAGTCAGCCCTGAGGAGTTGGCTCATTGTTGGAACATTGGCTTGGCTACTGCCAAATGTACCCTACGCGTCACCACACAGCGCGGTGTAAAGAACATTATCAATCGTGCTCTCGTGCAACGCGTCAAACCGGTTACTTTGCAGCTACGATTCCGTCATCTTCGAACAAATCTGTACACTGACACCATGTTTTCTAAGCTTAAATCGTTGCGTGGAAATACGTGTGCCCAAGTCTTTGTCAATGACATTGACTGGACACGCGCTTACCCCATGAAATCTAAAGCCGAAGCCCATGAAGCATTGGATCTGTTGTTCCATCGCGAAGGTGTCCCAGCTGCAGTCATATCGGATGGTGCGAAGGAACTCACCCATAGCGAGTTCCGTCGAAAGGTGCGCTCAGCTGGCGCCCATGCATTAGAGATCGAGCCCTACTCTCCCTGCTTGAACCGTGCCGAAACAGCCATTAAGGCGCTGAAACGAATGACAAATACAGCAATGACAAAGTCAGGAGCCCCACTGTGTTTGTGGGATATATGTTTGGAATTACAAGGCCATATTCGGTCTTCCATTGCTCACGACATCTATGCTTTGAATGATGATGTGCCTAACACGGCAGTTTCCGGCGATGCGTCGGATATTTCCCACTTGTGTGAATTGTCGTGGTATGAATGGCTTTGGTATCATGACCCGGTAGACTTCCCGGAAGACAAGCGCAAGCTTGGTCGATGGCTTGGACCGTCTCATGATATTGGACATGTAATGTGTGCTCGTGTTCTTGCTGCAAATGGACAAATACTTGCTCGTACTACTTACTCCCCCCTGTCTGTTGCCGATCACAACTCAGAGTCCGTAAAGCAACGGCAACTAGAGTTTGATGAGTCAATTAAGACAGAGTTCGGCAATCCAGCTCGTGTTCCGGTATTTATTGGTGACCCCGATGAATTCGAGGCATATTCGGATGACTCGACGGGGGACGAAGCTACCATGCCGGAAGCCGACGACTATGACCATGACGCATTTGATCAATATATCAATGCTGAAGTATTACTCCCTGTAGGGGACTCGCTTTTGACCGGCAAAGTTATTGCTCGTAAAAAGGATCGCGACGGCAACCCGGTTGGCCGTTCGAACGCGAATCCTATCCTCGACTCTCGTGTCCTTGAGGTACAGTTTAACAATTGAGTTGTCAAAGAATTTGCTGCTAACGTTATTGCCGAGCATATCTATTCTCAGGTTGACAATGAAGGACGTTGCCATCTTATTTTAGATGAGCTTATCGATCATCGAAAGGACGGCTCTGCCGTTGCTCCCGACGACCTTTATGTCACCAATCGTAATGGCAACCAGCATATGCGACGTACCACCAAGGGATGGAAACTGTCCGTACAGTGGAAAGATGGATCCGTCTCTTGGTTGCCACTTAAAGATCTGAATGAATCTAATCCTGTCGAAGTCGCTGAGTATGCCGTTGCAAACATGTTGGTCCACGAGCCTGCCTTTGCGTGGTGGGTTCCCCACACTCTTTGTAAGCGAGGTACCATTGTCTCTGCTGTGAAAACTCGTTATCAAAAGAGAACGCACAAGTTTGCTATACGTATTCCCAAAACCGTTCGCGAAGCTCTCGAAATTGACCGGGATACTAACACTTCGTTGTGGGCCGACGCAATCAAAAAGGAAATGAAAAATGTCATGCCGGCTTTCGAGATCCTTGATCCTGTAGCCGCTGAGCCTGTCAGCCGCACTTGTATTCCCTGTCACATGATTTTCGATGTGAAAATGGACTTCACTCGCAAAACCCGACTCGTCGCCGGGGGACATGTAACGGATCCTCCGAGCTCAATCACCTATGCCAGTGTCGTCTCACGCGATAGTGTCCGTCTTGCCTTTCTTGTTGCTGCTCTCAACGACCTGGACATCCTTGGTGCTGATGCCCAAAATGCGTTTTTGAACGCACCTGTTCGTGAAAAGGTTTACACCATCTGTGGTCCTGAGTTCGGACCGTCCTGCGAGAATCAGTATGCGATCATTGTTCGAGCTCTGTATGGTCTAAAGTCCAGTGGTGCTGCTTGGCGCGCTCATCTGGCCTCGACGATGCAGGAACTTAACTTCATTTCGTGCCTGGCTGATCCAGATGTGTGGCTTTGTCCAGCTCAAAAGGCCGACGGTACGGAACATTATGAATATGTGTTGATTTATACTGACGACTTTCTTTGTATCAGTTCAGATCCGAAAAGAATCCTAGATTCTATAGGAAAGCATTTTAAGTTGAAGCCGGACTCAATCAAGCCCCCTGATCATTATCTAGGAGCTAATATTGCGCCATTCTCGTTGCCGGATAATCCGACAAAAGAGCGATGGTCAATGAGTTCTACGGATTACGTTAAACAAGCCGTGAAAAATGTTGAACGAGACTTACATGAGGATCGGAAGGGCGTTAAGCAATTGTGCTTCGTCTCCGATGTCGACCAGTTATCGCCCCGAGTTAGATGTTTCATCTGTTCTTGATCCTGATTGTGCTAATTATTTTCAGTCACAGATTGGAGTACTGCGATGGGCAGTTGAACTTGGTCAAATCAACATCATATGCGAAGTGTCTATGTTGTCCTCGTTTCTTGCAATGCCGCGCGAGGGACATTTAACTGCTGTTTTCAATGTCTTTGCTTATTTGAAATCCCACAATCGGTCACGCTTGGTTTTCGATGATACTTATGCTGTGATCAATAACCAATTTTAGGAAAATGTGGACTGGACGGACTTTCACGGTGATGTTAAAGAACCGATTCCTCCAAATGCACCGCAACCTCGCGGTAAGGCTGTTGAAATTACAACGTTTGTTGATGCTGACCATGCGGGAGACCGTGTTACTCGTCGTTCTAGGTGTTTTGATTTATGTGAATTGCGCTCCGATTATGTGGTTTTCTATGCGCCAGAATTCAGTCGAGACCTCTACTTTTGGAAGCGACTTCGTTGCACTTAAGACCGCTACTGAGATGATTCGAGGTCTACAATACAAGCTATGTATGATGGGTATTCCTATCG
Organism: Phaeodactylum tricornutum CCAP 1055/1; assembly: GCF_000150955.2. Taxonomy (NCBI): domain Eukaryota; phylum Bacillariophyta; class Bacillariophyceae; order Surirellales; family Neidiaceae; genus Phaeodactylum; species Phaeodactylum tricornutum. Next base: position 338,623 of record NC_011697.1, read on the forward strand.
ACGGTGCTGCTAGAGTTTTGTGCGACAATATGTCTGTGGTTTATAATACTACAGCTCCGGAGTTGATGTTGAAGAAGAACAGTAATGCCATTGCATATCACTTTGTTCGTGAATGTGTTGCCGCGAAAGTTATCAAGATTGCGTATGAACCTACTGAAACGAATTTGGCTGATGTTCTTACAAAGGTCCAGCCTGCTCCGAAACGTCAAGAACTCATACGGCAAATTTTGTGGTGACATTGGTTTATTGAAGGGTTTGCCGACTTTCCCGTTCTCGACCGTCATTCTGGTTGGGACAAATTGCATTGCATTTGTCATATTGCGTGCAGCGTCGTGTGTGTGTGCCTCTATTTTTCCCGTTGTGGTTTTGAGGAGACACATTGTCCTATGTGTGTCATAGTTCCAATGTGAGGGGACTAGAAAAACCCCACGTCAAGCGTCTGTCATATGTACGTTAGGCTAAGACTGGTCTGCTAGAAAAACCCTACGGCAAGCATATCGGGGTTCATTATCCCTTTATCTTGGGTTTATGCTTATAAGTCTTTGTTTTACGTCTTTTTATCGTATCTACAATCCTTTGGTCCCACAGACACGTTTTAGCCCGTTACCGTTGCAGTTTTCTAGTTTATCAGACCCATCGTTCTACGCTGAGGTAACGGGATCAAAGGTAGGGTGATTTGTTGTGTTTTGAGTGTTTGAGTGATCGCCAAGTCCGATAGTGCCTGGGGAGGTAAAGCTAAAATACCTGGCTCTTCATGTCGTTGTTGAGTCGCCGAAGCCTGCAGAGGCCTGGAATATACTGCCAGTTTCTCGTAATGGTCCATGTGGTAGACATGTTGATCGGTAACTGGGTTTCGTATCCGTCTAACGGTCTGAAACGAGGCAAAATCTCCATGGTGGGACGCTTCCATGGATCTCTTCATCTACCGAAGAAGGTGCATTGCACAAGAATTTATTGTTTGCTAAAAGCTCGGATCCAAGCTTTATCCATGTGTGGATGATAAGTAGTTTGTTTGCATGGAACATTTACTTATACAGCAACAATTATCGGACTTGTACCAAATGGTAATCGTGGATCCTCCACTCTGATAGATATCAGCCAAATATCTCGTATTATGAGTTGCGACATGAAAGTGGTATTCGTCGCGTTCTATTGAAATGGTTCTCAAACGGTATTCAATATCGATATCACTTATATGGTATTTATGTGGTGTTCACATGTGATTTTATCAGTGATCAATAATTCTCGTGTTCACGTGGTGCAGAAAGAACACTGAATGTTGTCGAACCAGCTTACGAAGTTTTTATGAAATTTAAGGCAGGTGAAGAAGACGAGAGTTGACCATGGCGGCTGCTTTAGCTCAAGTTCGAAATGCTTTACAAGCGATCGGCATTGTTGATGTCGAACAACGCGATGCTATCACGGATTCGATTACGTCTATGGATGTTTTCGAGATCGCAACGGATGATTTCATCAAGGACATGTGTAAGAACATCCGTCGTCCAGGGGGTACACTTCCGAATCCTAACGCAGAACAACCTGGAGCCCCGGCAATGATTCCTCGCAATGGTGTAGCAATTTCACCTACTGCGGAGGAGCGTCTTGTGTTGTTGGCATACTATGTTCGTCACCTCAAGCGCACTTCTCGGCCTTATCCGGCTCAGTTCAATGCGGCGCGTATTTTCTCGATGATCGAGATCAAGAAGCGTGAGAAGGAAGACAAAGAGTTAGCGAAAGACCTTGTTGCTCCTGGACAAATTGAAGACCTGAAGAAGATCCGTGATGCCTTTGAGAATATTGCGGAATATTTGCTTCAAATTCGAGGAACAACGGGAGTTCCATTGGCTTATGTCATTCGTGAAGATGAAGAAGTTCCTGAAGGTCCGGATAACAACTATCAAGATGCGTTTGAAGAAATGATAGCGCGATGTCCGCATGAAGAAGAGTCCTATGCAGCAGATAATGCTCAAGTGTGGTCTATTATTCGCGTTTGTACTCATGGTGGTCCTACTTGGAGCTGGGTGTCGGCTTATGCTCGAGCTCGTAATGGTCGTGCGGCTTGGTTTGCACTTCGCTCGCATTATTTGGGACCGACTAATCAGTCGAAGATTATGACATGTGCTGAAGGTGATCTTGAGTCAAAGTTCTACAACGGAGAGCGTCGTAACTTTACTTTCGAACGTTTTGCTGAGATTCATCAGCAAGCTCATACAGATCTAGAAGAGTTTGGAGAGCCATTGACAGAGGCTGCAAAAATTCGGAAATTTTTGAAACGGATTCAGGCATCGTTTCTCAATTCTGCAATTGCCACTGTTCATGCTAACCCATCTTTGAAAAATGATTTTGAAGCCACAGTGAATTTTCTCAGTGAGTTTATTGAAGAACAGAATCAAGCTCAACTTCGGAATATTTCGTCAGGTCGATCTGGTTGCGGTCGAGGACGGGGTAGAGGATCAGGTCGTGGTAATAAAGGTCGCGGTGGACGCGGTGATAAAGGTGTTTTCAACAAAGGTTCTACCAAGGGCATGGTGGATAAGTATTATACCTTTGATGAATACAAGAGTATGAATGCTGAACAGAAGCGTCACTTGCATACATTACGTCAAGAAGCTGGTGGTAAACGCAATGCTTCTACTGTTGATTCTCAAGAAAAGGAGGATGACAAGAAATCGAAAACGAGTCGTGATGATACAAGCTCGCTTACTTCGAAGTCGTCGGCAGGTCGCAATATGTCGCAGAGAAGTTTGAATATGTCAGTGGTATCAACACGTTCTATCTCTATACAGTCACTGGAGAGTGCATTTATATCACACGCGGAGTTAGATTCTCACGCAGATACTTGTTGCGTTGGAATGAATGCTTACATATTTCATGAAACCTCTCAAACGGTTGATGTTTCTGCATTTTTATCTACATTGGGACAAGCCCGGTCTGTACCAATTGTCTCTGCTGCTCTTGCATATGATCATCCTTACACATATGAGACTTTTATTTTAATTATTCATCAGGCCTTGCACTTTCCTACCATGAAACATAATTTGTTAAATCCGAATCAGCTCCGGTTAAACGATGTGCAGGTCTATGATTGTCCAAGATTTTTACTTGAAAATCCCACGGATTTATCACATTCGATTTATTTTCCGAACGAGAATCTTAAATTGCATCTGCAATTAGATGGTGTGATTTCGTATTTGCCAGTGCGAAAGCCGTCTCCGGAGGAGTTTCGAAATTTTCACAAATTGACTCTTACATATGACAATCCCATTTGGGATCCATATTCGACGGATTTTACTTGTCAGGAGGAGAAGTATACCGATAGCAAAGGTATTTTGGTAACGAGACAATCCGGTCATGCAAACATACAAATGATTTCGTCACACGAAAGTACAGTATCAGTTGTGTTGTCTAGTATTTCAGTGTCACTCGATGAACAGCGTTTTGTCGAAGCACTTGAGAAGACATGTCTGGTGAGTGTTGCTCAGTCGTCGAATTACAGGTACAGGGTTACTCCGGAAGAGTTAGCCGGACGTTGGAATATCGGTTTATCTGCAGCGAAACGAACTTTATTGGCTACGACTCAAAGAGGAGTCAAGGATATTGCCAGTCGGACTCTAACACAGAGAGTCAAGCCAACTACCAGTCAGCTCAGATACCGACATCTCCGTACAAGTGTGTATACGGATACAATGTTTTCTTGTGTAATGTCTTTGAGTGGAAACACTTGTGCCCAGATTTACGTCAACGATCTTGATTGGACACGTGCTTATGCTATGAAGTCAAAAGGTAATGCCCATGAGACATTGGATTTGTTGTTTCACCGAGAAGGTGTTCCAGCCGAAATTATTTCGGATGGCGCGAAAGAATCGGTGCAGGGTGAATTCAGACGGAAGGTTCGTGCGGCAGGATCTCATGCTCGACAGATTGAACCTTACTCACCGTGGTTAAATCGAGCCGAGACTGCAATCAGAGCATTGAAACGCATGACTAACATGGCTATGAAAAAGTCATCTGCACCGTTATATTTATGGGATTTTTGCCTGGAGTTGCAAAGTATGATTCGATCGTCAATTGCCCATAACATTTATGCATTGAACGACGATGTACCGAACACG
>NC_011697.1:383578-384256 GCF_000150955.2 Phaeodactylum tricornutum CCAP 1055/1
TCGCCATTCGGGCACAGCAAGAAGATCGTTTTCAGAAGCGTACATGGCGAGTGTGACTAGATTGTCCTTTGCCATTTCAATCAAAGGCTTGTAGGTCTGGGAACCATCTTCCCATTTAAACAAAACATTCCATGACGATCCCTTATAGTTAGCATCGGTCGGTTGCAACGGTCCTTGATGTCCAATAACGCTAGTAAATTTGAAGTGACCTTTGACATTTCCATTCGTGACAGGGCCGGTTTGTTGAGCTTCCATCAAGTCACAGAATTCATTGTACGAAATGATCTCATCGGCATCCTTCTCATTGATTTGCAATAGGAAACGGATTGCTTGGTGAGTGTCGGAATCGGCATCCACAATTCCACAAGCAACAAGAGCACGGTGGCTTTGGCCATCAAGAGCTTCACGAATCAAATATCGGCCAATTAATTCGTCGGGAGAAAACGCAGGGTTAGGGTTAGGGTTAGGGTTAGGGTTAGGGTTAGGGTTAGGGTTAGGGTTAGGGTTAGGGTTAGGGTTAGGGTTAGGGTTAGGGTTAGGGTTAGGGTTAGGGTTAGGGTTAGGGTTAGGGTTAGGGTTAGGGTTAGGGTTAGGGTTAGGGTTAGGGTTAGGGTTAGGGTTAGGGTTAGGGTTAGGGTTAGGGTTAGGGTTAGGGTTAGGGTTAGGGTTAGGGTTAGG
>NC_011698.1:315850-317207 GCF_000150955.2 Phaeodactylum tricornutum CCAP 1055/1
GGGTTCACTGTCCTACAACATAAGTAAACCCATTTGGTTAACCCGGAGAACGATAGTTCTTTTCTAATGCAATAAAATCTTTTTCAAATCCTTACTAATCTAAAGTGACGCTGTGAAAACACCCTACTGAAACACCCCCCTAATCAAGATTTCTGCCTGGCAGTAACAACAGTGTATGTTGCAATATCCAAACTTCTCTGTCCGTCCGTCCGACCTTTCCGAATTTCATCCTTCAACACAACTTCACAGTCAGTATCCTAAGGAAAATGATATCCGGGTGTTATAAAAATACTCGTGAATGAATTTTTTATCTTTACACTGGGATATCACATTTTATGTAAGTAATTGCACTGGGATATCAACAAATTGCACTGGGATATCAAATAGCGTTATAGTTACTGCACAGGGATACCTAACTTGCTGACGTCTGGCAAACAGCTTTCACAGTCAGTTGTTCTTCCGCAAATTGCGTTCGTGTTTTGTGTTGCTTACGTACAACCGTATTCTGACACTCATTGTCAGCCGAATTGGACTTGCCGTCGCTAAAGCTACGAGCAGATGAAATTTTCGTCAAACTTCGTCAATTTTTACAAAAGAAACACTCACGGCACCATGTGTGCGTCTACAATGCAGCACGCGAACAGCATTGACCGCGGATATTTTTTGCGGATAGGGTAGGCTAACACCAGAGAAGACTTACTCCACTTGACGACTACCACGGATTGGTCGGAGGAGGAAAAATTCCTGCAAGAATTGGAAAGCAGTGTCTTTTTGTACCAGGACCGTCCGCTCCCGCTGACTCCCGCCACAACGTCGCTCAACTATGGCACCACCTTGTGGGAAGGATTGAAAGCGTACCGCGTCAACAACCTCAAGGCCGTCGTGTTCCGTCCCGAACAGAACTATGCGCGTATGCGGGCGGGGGCACACGAAATGTGTCTACCCATGCCGAGTAAGCGTTTGTTTCTCCGAGCGGTGCAGCTCGCTGTCCAGGAAAACGCGCACTTGCTGCCTCCCGTTGGTGACGGCATGAAGCTTTACGTCCGCCTCATGCTCCTGGGATCCGGACAACAGCTTGGACTCTACCCAGAGTAGTTAGGGTTAGGGTTAGGGTTAGGGTTAGGGTTAGGGTTAGGGTTAGGGTTAGGGTTAGGGTTAGGGTTAGGGTTAGGGTTAGGGTTAGGGTTAGGGTTAGGGTTAGGGTTAGGGTTAGGGTTAGGGTTAGGGTTAGGGTTAGGGTTAGGGTTAGGGTTAGGGTTAGGGTTAGGGTTAGGGTTAGGGTTAGGGTTAGGGTTAGGGTTAGGGTTAGGGTTAGGGTTAGGGTTAGGGTTAGGGTTAGGGTTAGGGTTAGGGTTAG